>NW_026901322.1:0-36091 GCF_033783945.1 Neopsephotus bourkii
ATCACTGCTACCACAAATGACAACAATGATAAGAGAAAATAGCAAGGGAAAGGAGTACAATACCACGCATCAAACAACGAGTCTGACCGGCCGACCCCTGTCCTTCCAGGAAACTCCCAGTTCCCCCCTGAGCATGACGTGCTGTGGTATGGAATACCCCTTTGGTCAGTTTGGGTCAGGTGTCCTGTCTCTGCTTCCTCCCGGCTTCCCTGCCTCCCTGGCAGAGCATGAGGCTCACAAAGTCCTTGGCCAAACCAAAACATCATTTTTATCAACTTTGTTCCCAGGCCGAAAGTCAAAACACAGCACTGCACCAGCTACCAAGAAGGAGAAAAAATGACTGCTACTGCTAAACCCAGGACAGTATTTTTTACCTAAATAATTGTGTTAGGTTAACACACATGAAAATGCTTTTCTAAGTGGACACACATGGGAGCTTTAATATCCATTGAGATCTGCAAATGAAATCACAAAAAAGAGCAAAGCTCAATTCAGTCTAATTAAGCTGCAAGAAAGCCCTGGTTGCCTTTCAGATGCATTCATCAGACAGCTAACATACAGCAGTCAGTCAGGGATTTCTGTGAGGCAACTGCCATCAAAATGCATTGCTGAGATAAAGAGCAAATGAATATATATTTGGTCTCCACTGATACAACTGATACAAGCTCTCCCAACCAGAGCTGCCTCTGCATGAGTTTCAGAATGCAGCTAAGAAGTAAGAGATCTTCCTTCTTTGCACTTTTTTTCTCTTTCTACAAAAAATTTCTGCTCCCAGATTGTTTTACAGTAATGCTCTTAGTTTCAGGATATTTACATATGGCTGTTGAGAAGTTTCTACTGTCAGGCATAAATTTTTATTTATCTTCAATATTTAAGGCCAGGTTTCTGTACATAGAATAACAACAAAGAGCTCAGAGTCTAACAAAATGACTTTTCTAGAGCAAAGGCCAATTTTTACTGAGTATTGAAAAAAAAGAAGAAAAAAAAAAAGACATATAAAGTTACAGCAATTGCAATAAGAAATTCCAAGAACATAAAGTAGAATTGACATTATTCTGGTAACCAAGCTTGGCTGCAGTTCTTCTAATACGGCTCTGAGGTCAGAGAAAACAACACTACACCCTTGCAGAGAAAGGAGACCTCAAGGTTAATATATTCCAAATGTTGAAAATTCAAGATGTTTTCACTGTGGCAATATCTTGGCTTGCATTGTATTATTTTTAGTCTGCCCTATAATATGACATGATGGATAAAGGAAATTACTATTTTCATGGCCAAAGATTGTGTGCAGAGATAAGGTGTGATGAATTAGCAGCTGCAAAAGAAGTAAAAGGTCTTTGTTTAATCATTTATAAATTTTTTAATAAAGAGGCTGGTTTGATCTTATTTTTTAGTCTCTTTTATTTTCTTTCTTTTCCCTAATGGAAAAATGCATCTCATGCCTCTGGACAGAAAGAAAAAAAAAAAAAAAGAAGCAGGAAATTCAACTTTAAACTGTGATTAAATCTTCAGTTTCACATAAGACATAAAGTATACTGCAAATAAAATTATTTTCTCCTTTAGTGTTAAATATAGTTGAGACATGGCAAACAAAATAATCCTGGTTAAACTAAGCATGATCAAATAAAGTAATAAATCAATATAAAATGTTGTAGCTATTCTACTGTTATTTTCTTTCTGTGCTTTGAAATTTTCTGTATACATTAATTTTACATTCTTTTTAGCACACAACAGACATCCAGAGAATCCAGAAGGAGCATTCTGCTCTCTGGCAATCAGGTTCACATAACTCAGACACATGCAAAACAAAACAACATCCCACTGCCATCAGTGAACATACAACATGCTACCTTGCATTGATTTAAACACACAAAGAGCTGTAGTGTGTGTGTCTATGTAGTGTATATGTCTGATGTAGTCGTGCATCCATGACTCCTTTTACATATATGAATGAGTTCCATTCAGACAACTTTATGTGGCTCCTCTGTTCTCTGATGTCCATTAACATATTCTGTTTTCGTTGGCATATTTTGTCAGACTTTAACAGCTACTCTTGAAATGTTTCAGTGCTAAGAAACAGCACTTGTTCAGATGAATGCGAAAGCATTTTGTTATAAAGCACAAAAAGCTTGAACAAGTGTAAGAATCTATATTTATATGACCCTCAGACTAATGTTCTAATACCTGACCATATGACTTTGTGGTTAAAACATTCTTTTTTGTGCCTTATGTTGGGAGAACTAAGCTGGAATACATCCTTATAATAACAAACAATCTAACAATGATATAATGTATTTCCAAAGAAAGTTCAATACTATTTGAAATTTTCAACATCACAGTAAGTCTTACAATTTTCTGCAATTTCTATTCTCCAAACTCTGGGGAGGGTAAGGACAGGGCAAGAGAGAAACACCACAAAACAACTACTGCAGCGCTTCCACAGCCTTAAGAAAGAAGTCCAAATTCATAGAATCATAAAATAGTTAGGGTTGAAAAGGACCTTAAGATCATCTAGTTCCAACACCCCTGCCATGGGCAGGGACATCTCACACTAAACATCCCAAGGCTCCGTCCAACCTGGCCTTGAACACAGCCAGGGATGGAGCATTCACAATTTCCCTGGGCAACCTATTCTAGTGACTCACCACCCTAACAGGAAAGAACTTCTTCCTTGTATCTAATCTAAACTTCCCGTTTAAATTTTAACCCATTACACCTTGTCTTATCACTACAATCCCTAATGAAGAGTCCCTCCCCACAATCCCTATAGCCCCCCTTCAGATCCTAGAAGGCTGCAATGAGGTCTCCACGCAGCTTTCTCTTCTCCAGGCTGAATAGCCCCAACTTTCCCAGCCTGTCTTCATACAGAGGTGCTCCAGTCCCCTGATCATCCTCATGGCCCTCCTCTGGACTTGTTCCAATAGTTTCATGTCCTTTTTATGTTAAGAACACCGACTGCACACAATACTCCAAGTGAGGTCTCACGAGAGCAGAGTAGAGGGGCAGGATCACCTCCTTCGACCTGCTGGTCATGCTCCTCTTGATGCAGCCCAGGATACAGTTGGCTTTCTGGCCTCCAAGCACACAGTGCCTGCTCATGTTCATTTTCTTATTGACCAACACCCCCAAGTCCTTCTCCACTAGGGCTGCTCTGAGGCTCTTCTTTGCCCAACCTGTAGCTGTGCCTGGGATTGCTCAGACCGAGGTGTAGGACCTCGCAATTGTCATGGTTAAATTCATAAGGTTGGCATCAGCCCACCTTACAAGCACGTAGAGGTCCCTCTGGAAAATTGGAAATTCCAAGAGGATTACATTTGTCAATTTCAATTAGATTATAAAACTGAGGATATTTTGGATAAGATATAGGGGGAAATAAAATTAATAAGGCAAGGAATTTTCAGAATGCAGGTTCCAACTTTGCAAATAATACAAAGATCCCTCCTTACCCAACTACTGATCTGCACTATTAAAGATACACTTTGAAAAAGACTGAAAAATATAAAAAAACAAGCCCCTCCAAAATCCTTTGGGAAAAATGAGTTCTCAATGTATTTTGCACCCTTTTTCATACAGAATCAACACCAGATTTTAAAAGCATTGCTTCTAAACTGCATATGAACAAATCAGACATCTTGCAGTCAAATATTCTGCTACACAGCTGCTTTTCTAAAATCCCTTCCTCATGAAAATGCAAAAGAACTCTCTCACATTGTCCTGGGTTTAGCAGTAGCAGTCATTTTTTCTCCTTCTTAGTAGCTGCTGCAGTTCTGAGCTTTTTACTTTCGGCCTGGGAACAGAGCTGATAACATTGATGTTTAGTCTGACCAAGGATTTTGTGAGTCTCATGCTCTGCCAGAGAGGAGGGAATCCAGCAGAAAGCAGAGACAGGACACCTGACCCAAACTAGCCAAAGAGGTATTCCATACCACAATGTCATGCCCGAGATGTAACTGGGAGTTACATGGAAGGGCATTCTCAGCTCAATTGAGCTCGTTTTGGTGGGTGGTATCGTATTCTCTTCTCTTGTTATTTCTCATATCATTATTATCATTGGTGGTAGCAGTAGTGGCTTGTGTTATGCCTTAGTTACTGGACTGTTCTTATATCAACCCGTGGGAGTTACGGTCTTTCGATTCTCCTCCCCATCCTTCCCGGGGTGGGGGGGAGGGGCTGGTCTGCGTGGCTGACTTGCTGGCAGAGTTTAAACCATGACACACATTTACATCCACTAGTTTTGTATGCAACTAACTTACACAAAGTTGAATGGCATGAATAAAAGGTCAAAAATGCCCTTTTCAAAGTTCAGATGGGGAAAAGGGGGAAGTAGACAACTGAAGTCCATAAAACATGAATTTTTAAATTAATAGAGTATGTCATGCTCAATATACTGCTTTATTAGATTTGTAATCGTTTATGAATTTGTTATCACAGATTTTAATATGATATTGCACTGGAAATATATAAAAACTGGAAGTTTTTTTTGGATTTACAGAAGAGATGATAAGTACATGTGGATGTTTTCTAAACATGTGTTTTTAGTGTATTTTCAATTTGTTTGATGTTCCATCAAGTCTGACAAATGGTTGAATTAAAGCTCTGAGCTGTTTCAAATGATGGAGGTTCAAAAGAATCCAGAACTAATCAGAACTGCTTTCAGACATTTGCAAACTAGAGAAAACCCTTTTTCGTTTGCAATTGCTCACTCTCTCCCATGCAAAACATTAACTCATAGGATAAATCCCCTACCTAATGACTGAATCAGATGTAACATTTACTGCACGCTTACCTTACATCATATACTGAGGAAAATAATAGCAAAGTTAACCTCTTCTTAGAAATGATTAAAATGTCAATGCATACCAATGCTATTCAATGCAGTTCCCATCTAAAGTACCTTATCAACAATAAATATTCTTCCATTTTTTCTCCAAAAGGAAAGAAGTCATAAGGAATGTTCATTTATCCCATGGCAGCTGTAAAAGAGCCTCTAATCTAAAGAGCATAATAAATAGGTTTATTGCTGCGTAAACAGAACACACTCCCAGTGGAAGATATCCATGGATGCAGTTGTGTTCATATTGCTTACTAGAGGTGGTGCTTTACATAACAGAACCCCTGAGCAGCAGATGGTGTTTGCTTCAGAGAGAATGAGATGGTTTGCTCCAGAGGACTGAACAGTATTTATTCAGTGTGGGTAATAAGGTTTGTGAACCAGGAAGTTTGAATCACTTGACAATACAGATGCTGGCTACAGGCACTTCAGTTTTTTGGAGGCTTTTTAACACAAGGGGTAGGCTGAGAAAGTTGGGGCTGTCCAGCCTGGAGAAGAGAAGGCTTCATGGAGACCTCATAGCAGCCTTCCAGTGTCTGAAGGGGGCCTATAGGGATGCTGGGGAGGGACTCTTCATTAGGGACTGTAGTGGTAGGACAAGGGGTAATGGGTTAAAATTTAAACAGGGGAAGTTTAGATTGGATATATTCTTTCCTGTTAGGGTGATGAGGCACTGGAATAGGTTGCCCAGGGACATAAACCTAAGAAATGTAAATCCTGACAGAAGTGAGCATGTCAAAAAGGTGGCTAAATTAAAGCGTCTAAGTATCCTGAGTTCAGCAGTAGCAGTCATCTTTCTCGTTCTTAGTAGCTGGTGAAGTGCTGTGGCTTTGACTTTCAGACTGAGAACAGCTTTGATAAGACAGATGTTTTCAGTTGCTGCTCAGTAATATTTAGTCTGACCAAGGACTTTGTGAGTCTTATCTCCGCCAGGGAGGAGGGGAAGCTGGGAGGAAGCAGAGACAGGACACCTGACCCAAACTAGCTATAGAGGTATTCCATACCACAGCACGTCATGCCTGGTATAAAAATTGAGGGCAGTTTTCTGGAACGGCTACATTACTGCTCAGTTGGGCTGAGTACCCGTCGGTGGGTGGTGAGTGATTGTATTCCCTTCCCTTATTGTTATTATCATTGGTGGTAGCGGCAGTGGTTTGTGTTATACCTTAGTTACTGGACTGCTCTTATCTCAACCCATGGGAGTTACATTCTTTTGATTCTCCTCCCAATCCCTCTGGGAGCAGGGGGAGGAACGGGAGTTTGAGTGAGTGAACAGCTGCTTGGTTTCTGAGTGACAGGCTGAGCTTAGACCACGACAGCTCTTTTTGGCACCCAACGTGGGGTCTGAAGAGTTAAGATAACGACAGATCTGACCAGAGTGTGTCTAATCGTATTTGTGATAAGCATTCATTTCGTCGGATTAATAGTTACTCGTCACAATGCTGATTTATTGGCTCTCAAAGTTGTTGCTCTTGATCTCACGGTTCCAGCATGTCATACCTTACTTACAGCCAGTATTTGTTGTGTTAGTGTTTATCGGCTGTGGGGCCTGGGATATGGTTCTTGTTTTGCTGTACTTAATGACTTGTAATACAATAGATTCATTGATCATGAAACTGATCTGGCTTGCGCTCACAGTGTGGTCACCACCTCTATATTTTGGGAGGTATATCATAGGAGTTTATAGCAATTACACATCTTTTTTCCCCTCCTTGGGTGGTCCGCCTATGTGGGAGACATTTCCACACAGCCTAGTCACAAGTACAGCAGCTACTCAAAGTCTGACTATAACAGATAACGCAGGTACTCCAACACAAAGCACAGCATCTACTCCAACTCCAAGCACAGCAGCTATACCAACCCCAGTGACAAGTATAGCAGTGTCATTTGAGAGTTCTGAAGGTTTTGAATGGCCGTTGGGTACCCTTGAGACCTGCCTGCTGATTGTGGTGGGGATCAGGATGTTGGCACACATACAGAGGGTGTTTTATCCACAAGCATTTCATCTGATCTCAAAAGTTAAGCCGAGTCGTGTTTGGGTCTTGGCTAGGATTAGACGACGATATAGGAGGACCAAGAGATTTTCCCCAAGGCTGGACAGTCATGAGTGGCAGGGTGTGTGAGACAGTATGGGCGAGTATCTTGTTCACTGGGCCCCTCCAGTGCTTTGGAAACGTCTGAGATGGAAGGCAGCTGCATGGAGTCCCCAGTGACAAGTTGCAGAAACTGCTGAAGGGGAGGGAGAATTATTTTGAGCCTGGTGACAGGCTCATGACACTTTCAGGCCATCAGAGAAGAGATGCAACATACAGATGGACTTATGATCAAGGGATAGACTTAGGAGTGGACACGGTTATTCACGAGTGTGAACACTGCACGCAGCCTCTCCTGCTCTGAAAGATTGTTACAAGAGTTAGAGCCCGCTATCATGGACCGGATGGACTCAGCAGCTTTATAGGGATTGGTCCATGCATTATGGAATGATCTCTGTGTGTGTGTGTGTGTGTGTGTGTGTGTGTATGTATATATATGTAAGAGTGATATTATATTGAAAATGTGTGATTTGAGCATGACATGAGTGGTATGTTATAAGGAGTGGATACTGTCCTGTTTTCAGCCTGCACTACTTGCAGGAATTACTTAATGCTTTTTTTTATATTCAACCCATTCTGGTTTTTATGTAATGGGAAATAGAAAAATTTTCCCCTGAAATTTATAATGAATTTTCATGGATTATAACACTTTGACTGATTTAGGGTTTGATTTCTTTCCTCCAAGCATAAGGTATGGGAAGAAAAATGTGGTTCAGTTACTTTTCCAAGTCTGCTTGTTGGAAAACTTTCATACCAGAAGTGCTTTTCCCGCTGGGGTTTTACCTAACCTCAGTTTCATAGCTGTGGTAGTTTATACACTATAGCCTCAAATGAGATGAGAATAATTTAAGTAGATGAAAAGCAGACTACTAATTGTTAAAGAAAATACAGTACAATTTTGATAGACTTTTATCCCTTCCCTTCTTGCACCTTCTCACTGTCTCCCATTTTCCATGTATAACTCTTATTTTGGTTGTCATGCATAAACACATCAAGTTCAAGAAAAAATACTGGCATTTCTCTAAAAATTTTATGATTAAAATATTTAGCCAGAACAGCTGTGTTGACTTGGAATTTTTCCTTAGCCAGCAAAACTGACAGTCTTACAATGTGTTATTGCTCCTTTAAGAGTTTAAAAAGAACGTATTTCTCCAATCAAACACATACTTTTTTTGTTGTTGACATTTTTATTGATTGGAAAAAATCTGCAGGTATAATGGGACAAAAACACACATGCCCATATTTCATCTTAGTTGCCATTACTGGCATTTCATTATTGAGAAGTCCTGATGTACTTTCAACAATACATCTGTGATGTGGAAAAGCATTTTTGGATTTTGAGTGACATTTGCTGTTCCCTTTAAGCTAAAAAAGAACAGATACACTCTGAAAATAAATAATTCCTAGAGAGAAACATATGGCTTGGTTTAGACAAAAGAAGTTTTAATTTATTTAAGAGGCCATTAAAAAGTGGAGCTCTGCCTGTTGCAAGCAAACCTTCTCAGCAATGCTTGGCTTCCTCAAGATCTTGCCGAATAAGGAGAAACGCAAAGGAACACTTCAGCAGGTGCAATAGAAGCAGCAGAACCTACAGATGCTCCATGGAAAGGGGGAGATATGTCTCATCCTTTCAAATGCCCCTTGTATTAGGAATGAAAATAAAAAAAACGTAGTAAGAAAATTAAATAATATAAATAGATCAAACTGTATTTGATCAATTTGCCAATTGCCTACCTAGTTATTCTGCTAGTACTGTAAGAAGATTTCAGAACAGGAGATTTCCTCAGGAATTTGAATGAAAATATATGCATGATGTCTCTCATGGATGAGAGATTCTTAATTTATATTTCACAATACAATTACTAAATCATGAGAACACATTTTGATGACTTCTTTTTCTCTCCCTTCTCCCAAGCATCAAATACTACCTACACTTCTTTTCCCATTAGAGTGAAGAAACTTTGCTTTTGTTTAGCACTGATTGCATTTTCTTTCTGTGTGGCTGCTTAGATCCTTGAATGTCCATTTGATACCTGACACTAAATAACTAAAAAACAAAAAAAAAAGTGGTATCTGTTTGTAATTTGCATAAAAATTCTTGCATATTTTCCTAATAAGTTTGTCAATAGTAATAGCTTGGCAAAAGATAAGGAGTCACAGTGGTCATGGGTAGTTTCATTCTTTGTTTAACTTGTTTTATTAAATTGTTTATCATCTTCTGAATCTTATATATAAATTGCGAATAAGACTTTATATTTTAAAAGTTGAACTTTGGATACCATTTTATCTGTATATAGTACATGGATTTTCACAAGTATATTTATGTTCCCTGAGGATTTGTGCTGTCAGAAGATTTTGCATCAAGATTTTTTCCTTTGTGCCCAGAGGCTTCACCCAACAGATTCCTAATATTTCCAGGCCACGAAAAAAGAATCCTGTCATAAGCTGTGCTACCAACATTGCTTTAAAAATTGGTGGTTCTAGAAAACAGATTCAAATTTCTTAGCAGTTCGCTGACACTCGAAGAAAAACATTTCCCAAGCCAGAGCACCTTTATCAACTGTGCTGATGCAAGCAAAGAAGACATACCCCGGCAACCTTAAGAAAGGTAGACAAATGAGAACAAAGTTACATTTTGACAGACAGGTGTCTACTGTTAAAGACATTATTTTTTTTCACAATCTGTTTTCACAGCTTCTCAGTTAAGACAGAGCATTTCTATCCCTGGATTTTGTGTTGTTATGAAAAAAAGGCAGAAAGGCCAAAAAGGCCAAAGTGATTAGACTGTGCAGGTGAAACTGGGATTTTTACTCTCAGGGGTCCTCAGGGTAGAAGGAAGGCACAGTCCTAACGATAGTATCCTAAGAACACTTCAGTGTGGATCTCATAACACCACAGCGAAGGGAGCTGAAACCATCAGAGAAAAAAAGAAGTCACTTGCCTTCAACACATGACAAAAGTGGTGTGCATCTTCCACCTCCTGGGAAAACATCTTCTGATCAAGGTAAAGACAATTTAGAGACAGATAAGCACAACAAAGTTGTTAAACCCATTTCATTTTGCATGGGAGAGTTATACAATGTCTGGTCTGGGATACCATCAGAATGCTGTCATGAATGTCAACCTGCTAAATGCTGAGAGGAGAAAGCCACATCTGGGCACATGGTTAGGGACAGAAGTGTTGTGGCAGAAGAAACTAACATTTGAAATAATTGGCAGTTACAAAGCTTGGCTCTACCAATCTGGCTGCTTTGAGAACTGAATTGCAAGGCATAGGTAGCAAAAATTTATTAGAAATATATTTTGATATACAGTACTCTTAAGACAGTCCTAACCAAATATGCCATCAACACGTAGGAAGCTTCTGGAGGAGCAAAGAAGCAAAGCCAATTTATCACATCAGACCTCCCTCACTTTATATGAACAAAGACACAGTTGCCAGCACCTATCATAAATAGCTACACAGGATTTGGAGAAGGCTGAGGTTCTGGATGACTTCTTTCCCTCAGTCTTCTCTAGCAAAGGCTCTGACCGCACCACCCAAGTCTTGGAAGGCAGATGCAGGGACTGTGAGAATGGAGACCTTCGGCCCACTGTAGGAGAGGAATTGGTTCGAGACCATCTTAAAAATCTGAACGTGCACAAGTCCATGGGTCCTGATGAAATCCATCCGCGGATCCTGAAGGAGCTGGAGAATGAAGTTGCTAACCCCCTGGCCATCATATTTGAAAACTCATGGCAGTCAGGTAAAGTTCACAATGACAGGGAAAAGGGAAATATAACCCCCATTTTCAAGAAGGGGAAAATTGATGACCTGGGCAATTACAGACCAGTCAGTCTCACCTCTGTGCCTGGCAAAATCTTGGAGCAGATTCTCCTGGAAGGCATGCTAAGGCACATGAAAAACAACAAGGTGGTTGGTGACAGCCAGCATGGCTTCACCAAGGGGAAATCCTGCCTTACCAATTTGGTGGCCTTCTATGATGGGGCTACAGAACTGATGGACAGCGGTAAAGCAGCTGATGTCATCTACCTGGACTTGTGCAAAGCATTCGACACTGTCCCACACGACATCCTTGTCTCTAAATTGGAGAAACATCAATTTGATGAATGGACCGCTCGGTGGATAAAGAGCTGGATGGATGGCCGCAAACAAAGAGTTGTGGTTAATGGCTCAATGTCCAGCTGGAGACCAGTAATGAGTGGTGTGCCTCAGGGATCAGTGTTGGGACTGGTCTTGTTTAACACCTTCGTCGCTGACATGGACAGTGGGATTGAGTGCGCCCTCAGCAAGTTTGCCAATGACACCAAGCTGTGTGGTTCGGTTGATCCGCTGGAGGGAAGGAATGCCATCCAGAGGGACAATGGGCATTAAATTGGATATAAGGAGGAAATTCTTTCCTGTTAGGGTAGTGAGGCACTGGAATAGGTTGTCCGGGGAGGTTGTGAATGCTTCATCCCTGGCAGTGTTCAAGGCTAGGTTGGACGAGGCCTTGGGTAATATGGTTTAGAGCAAGGTGTCCCTGCCCATGGCAGGGGGGTTGGAACTTGATGATCTTAAGGTCCTTTCCAACCCTAACTATTGTATGATTCTATGATTCTATGAAATGCTCGGAGTGATGTCAGCCGCTCCAGCCAATGAGCTGGACTCATTCAGAGCTTGGCTCAGATGCCACTATACAAATACCCATTGTATGGGGAACAAACAAGGAATTAGAGATGGGTGAGGTGGGCTGATGCCAACCTTATGAAGTTTAACCATGACAAGTGCAATCCCAGGAGCAATCCCAGGCACACCTACAGGTTGGGCCAACACCCCAGGACTTGAGGGTGTTGGTGGATGAGAAAATGAACATGAGCAGGCATTGCCCATGTTAAAGCTCAGAAAGCCAACCATATCCTGGGTTGCATCAAAAGGAGTGTGACCAGCAGGTTAAAGGAGGTGATCCTGCCCCTCTGCTCTTGTGAGACCTCACTTGGAGTATTGTGTACAGTTCTGGTGTCCTCAACATAAAAAGGATACAGAACTGTTGGAACAAGTCCAGAGAAGGGCAACAAGGATAATTAGGGGACTGGAGGGCCTCCCGTATGAAGATAGCCTGAGAAAGTTGGGGCTGTTCAGCCTGGAGAAGGCTGCATGGAGACCTCATAGTAGCCTTCCCATATCTGAAGGGGGGCTATAGGGATTCTGGGGATGGACTCTTCATTAGAGACTGTAGTGATAGAACAAGGGGTAATGGGTTAAAACTTAAACAGGGGAAATTTAGATTGTATACAAGGAAAAAGTTCTTTCCTGTGAGGGTGGTGAGGCACTGGAATGGGTTGCCCAAGGAAGTTGTAAATGCTTCATCCCTGGCTGTGTTCAAGGCCAGGTTGGACAGAGCCTTGGGTGACGTGGTTTAGTGTGAGATGTCCCTGCCCATGGCAGGGAACTAGATGATCTTAAGGTCCTTTCTAACCCTAACTATTCTATGATTCTATGATCCTATGGTAGTAGATGAATACTTCTTCTTTACCAGAACTTTTTTCAAGTAAACCATAGCAATAAGAAACTGTTGACATTTCACTGCTGAATCTGAAATGGACAGCTTTTCAACAAATAACTTAAAATAAAACCAGCAAATCTTAACATATCCTGTAGAATTTTAAGATTATTTTCTACATGGGTTACTGTGTCCAAGCACAACTCATATGATGCATTTCTTTTCTTTGATCCAGCAAACAACTTCAAATCCATTTTCCACTGCACCTACAATTACAGCCTCAAAGTTTCTTCCTCCAGTCTATCCCTGATATGTATTTAGAATTTGGTATGATTGAAGACTTCCCTGCTTTTATACTGCAACGGGAAACTTTCAGGAGTTTTAGGGGAAAAAATGTTCAACCACATTTTTTTTCCCTTTATAGTATGTTTATTTTGAAATCTGAACACGTCTTCATGAAAAACTGTTTCCAGAGGCCCAGCACTACATGATTTTGATTGTAACACCTCTGCTATTCCTGTGTCCACAAGATTGAATGCAATGTTCAGATTTCAAATAGCACACAAGTCAACCACAGGAAAGATGAAATTGTGTTTAGTGGTTAAAAACAAAGAACAAATGGCAGGCCAGATTAGATTACTGCCTGTCAGCAGGCTTTACGAGGCAATGGGCTGGCAGCTTTGGTAATGCTAACTACAAACAGCTTGCAATACCAAACCATTACATATATTTCTTTCCAAGAAGACTGACTGTCAGCTGTATGACTGTCCATTTCCTGCCAACATAATTGACACCCTCTCCTCATTTATTAGTGGTTATTAGAGGCCCCTCTACTTGCAGACATGGAAAGTCACCAACTATCAGTCCTGCTTCTTATGCTACCTACTGAATCAGGTTGCCTAAATTACTAATAGTGAGGAATATATACTATTATTGGCAAGTTGCAGAATAATACTGTTTTTTTTAAGTGTTCAGACTATCATGTTTGTAGTCTAGTGGATACGTATGTTCTGGAATCTGCATCTTTCATTCTAATTTATTAAAATAGCATTATGTTGTCATTTCTTATTTATTGCTAGAGTCAGGTTTACCTTTGCAGAAGTACAGAAGTAGGAAAAGAAAAACCCAAAGAAAAGAATCAAATATATTCCATTTGCTAAAAGTAGAATGGTCAGCATACTATCAAAAGTAATTATCTTGCCATAATTTCTGAAAAGCACATCTAGTTCCAGTATAAGTAGCTGTGACAGCAAATGATTGCTTGGACACCATGTGGTATTAACACAATTATTTGACCATTTCCTTGACTGTCTTCTTTTCATGGTCTCTAAGTCCTTGACTTTAGCACTTTCTATCTCAACAATACTTGGTGGGACAATAGAGACAAGGGTCTTTAAGATTAGCATTTGTAGAATTATTTCTGCGAAGGAGTTTTCAGTAACCTCCCCTTGGAAAACATGCAGACTTTCAATAATTTTGCTCAGTCTGTCTGGCTTCCAACACTAAGATACACCACAAGGCAGCCTTTCCTGGAACTGCTTAACCTACACTTTCTGGTTTAGTGATAAATTTTAAGATGTTGTTTTTAAATTCTAAATCCAAACTACCCTAGATTTCAAAATGCAATGTTCTATGCAATGATTGTATCTTTTTTATGGCTATTTTTGGGGTGTTGGGGTATATGTTATCCCCCATCTATATCTGAGAGTCCCTAATCCTACTGACTGTTTACCATAATGCGTAAACAAATGTTCTGGACAATAATCTACCAACATCAGAGGTCCAGTATACTCAGAATCATTTTTGTGCATTTTCCCAGGTACCTTTCTGACAATATTCAACATTGGCCCAAGATCCAGAACCAGCTACTGAAGCTCCAGGTATTCTGAAGGCCAAGAAAAAAACCTATACACAAAGTATCACTAAGTTCATCCTAAAGTATAAAATTTTTAGTATCTCTGTCTTCATGCCAATTGGCAGTTTAGTAGAGAATTGAGTCTAGAAATAAGACAGAAAAAAAGAATGAAGAATGAAGACCTGCATATCCTCTAGGACTCTCAGCCTTTAAATATGTTTCCAGCAATTACACAAATACACTATGGGACTTTGCTTCAAATTCTGTCTACAGAATGGGAAGACAGTCATTCCTGAGTTTATGGTATGGACTACAGGGCAGACTTCACAATATACAGTGATGAAGATTGAACTACCTTGAACAATCAAAGTTAAGAAAGAATTTGACATAGTAGCACTCAGAATTGCAAGATGATGCCAGATGATCTGAACACAAGCACCCTTGGGAGGGTGTGGAAGGAAAATTAACAGAAGACAGACCATCACATTTCTATCTGCTTTATTCAGGCTGTGACAGAAGAATAATTTGCCTGCATGACTGTTATACCATATAGTTTCAGATATCACCTGAAAGAGGAAGAAAACATGAAAAACATTGCTATACGAATGTTTCCAAAAGCTTTAATTCCCTAGTATTGTACCAGGTAAGGATAAGTCATCATTTATTCTTCATCTAATTTGAAAAAACTCGTATTTGAGACCGACTCAGAACATTCACATCAGTCTTCACGAGCAGAAATTACATGTAGAGGTAACCCTTTTACGTTTTCAAAGCTTATTGGAATGTGGTAATGTAGACATTGTAACTCTCAGTAGCTCATGGAAAATGGCCCTTTATTTTCTATTGTGTTATATTT
The DNA here is from genome assembly GCF_033783945.1 of Neopsephotus bourkii. Lineage (NCBI taxonomy): Eukaryota > Metazoa > Chordata > Aves > Psittaciformes > Psittacidae > Neopsephotus > Neopsephotus bourkii. The sequence continues at coordinate 15,119 of NW_026901322.1, forward strand.
AAAAGACATCAAATCTACATAATCCTCAACAGTAAAATTTGAGGAGTTCTGAAAATAGCAAAAAAAAAAAAAAAAAAAAGCCTGATAATCACTTTAAGCTATTTCAGGCCTTTTAATAGTGTGCTGTGAACACCAGACCCAAAATAATTTGCAACCTATCTAAATTACTGTGGCTTTGTTTCCGCATTCCAGATTATGAGTCAGCTCCCACTTGAACATGCAATGTTCTTAGCAGATTAGTCTTACCCCAAAAGATTTACTTTCTCAATGCAGATTTCTACAAGCCTTCCAAGCAGCATGAGAATTTCTGGTTTTGTTTAAAAGCTGCAGCCTTCCTTTCCTCTCACTAAATCCTGGGGAAAAAAAAAAAAAAATTAAAATAAGTCAAAGCTAGACAATGGTACCAAGTTTTTTTCTTTTAGGATATAAAATAGACTACATGTATAAATTTCTGTAGTGAAACAGAGAAATTGGCCAATAGTAAAACAACTGGAAAAAAACCACTAAAAACGAAAAAGGAGAAATTACATAGGAAATGGACAGTATAGCCAAGAACAGTATAGCCAAGCTAGTGGATTTAGCAGTTGCCTTTACTTTAGAACAATTAAAAAATAGAATAAAATTCGCAGTTTTGCTTCTAAAAAAAAGTCAGGGGTGAGGGGGGAATTGAAGTAAATAAATTGATCTAAATAATCTTAATATAAACTACTTAATTTTCCTTTTTTTTAGTGTGGCTTTCTTCTGAACCACAGTTACAATGTTTCATATATAGAAACATTTAAAAGTTTCCCTTTATATTTGGATAAATCAAACTAGCAATATTGAGTAATATCAATGAGTTCCTTTCTAAGCATGCAAAATCGACAATTTCATTCAGTATTTTCATTTGAGCATAGGCTACACTTTGTGACATTAGTTTACTGGGAATTACAAACCAAAAAGTTGCTTTTAGTTAACATGTGAGCAATTTTTAAATTAGTCTTATAATTACATTTTTGGTTTTTAGAAAGTATGAATTTCCATTACTGTCAAGGAAACAAAATTGTTGTCCTCATTCTGCAGAGACACAGACATACTTTTAGATGAATCTCTGTTTTTAAAATGCCGAATTAATTCTTCAGCTTATCAATTCCATTCCTGTTGCAGCTGAAACATGATTTAGGGGATCATGACCCGCATATGTGAACTCACCAATGACTCATGCATTGAATTTTGCATACTCAAAAATAAGATGCTAGCAAGTAATTTGTACTTATTTGCAGAAATTATTCTAAAAGCTATTTGAAGTTATGAGCAGTGTAACAAAACCATTCCACAACCTGTTTATCTATAGTATCTAACAGATAAGAAGATTGTAGTTGGTGCTCAGGATATACAGCAAAATTCTTGCTCTTCACGTGCATGGCAAAATGTCTTCCCCTGACAATTGCCTACAAAACACCTGAACAATTGGCAAACTGCTCATTGTAATTCGCTGCTAATAGATGAAGACAAATTCAGAATATAAGTTATTTATAACCATTCAAGCCCAGTGCTTGGAAATATATTCAATAATCTTCATTTATTAACATGAAGGAAAAATTGTTGTATTTTTCCCTCTCTATATCAAGGAGTCTATTTTATTTGCCATCTAGTTCATTTCTTTATCTTTCCAGCTCTTACTGCCCTTCCACTCCAGTACAGAAACATTTCAGACTCAGTGGTTATTTAATTAAACAATTATATTTTCACAGAATTCTTGATTTAGCATGCAATGTCTGCTTAAAGCAGACATCCTATAGGAAAGGTTAAAATAAATCTATGCTTTCATTGATAAGCACTGTAAATTTCAACTTCTAACATTTTGATTTAATTTTTATGTTGGAAGACACTTCATCATTGTTGAAAGTGAGACACAAGTAGATCTGTTCAGCTTCACTATGCTGAACACAGAGAGTTCAATTTTCTCTGTGAAATTACTTCTATCACGTCATCCCATCTGACTCCTGCATCCCTTGAGGACTGGTTCTTTGTCCTTCAAGAGCAGGATGCTGATCTCACAACAAACATTTCTCCTGAATACTCTGCAGACAGTGTTCTGCTTAGCAGATCTAACTGGGCAGTGAGTACAGGAGAAGAGAGAAAGTCAGCATCTTATAGACATTGTAGGAAGGATTCCAAAACATTCAAAAATCTACCTAGAAAACTTGTATTTATGCTATTCAGGTAACATAATATTCAGGTTTTCCACTATAAAATTTTAGTGGAATTATCATCCTGCCATTTCATGCAACCCACATTTCATCCAACTATCATTTTACACAGGCAGAAATATGGAACACTGACAGCTCAGTAGTTTACAGGAGTCAGTGGGCAGAAAAGCACCTATCATAAGTCAGGCCAAAAAATGATTTAAAATACTGGATTATTCTGTAAGCTTCAACCCTGCTTTTTCTTTTTTTCTTCTCTGTAAAAAGTGCTGTTGAAAAAATGGACAAGAAAAAAAGCAGATTCATAAATTTACCCCTCAGTCTCATTTAAGGGGCTTGGATAAATTTGGGCCAGGACATGAATCATCTCTTAAAGAATCAAACTCAGTTGAGAGTCTTCAAACCCATCTTTAGCGTGGTTATCTTTGCTTGAAAACCTTCTCATGGACTGACATAAAAAGCCACACAATAAAGCTCCTGAAACATTTTACCAGCCATAAATTGATGGGTTTTCTCCGTTTTCCAGCAATTCACAATACCACACTGCCTCAATTCAACTGGATTGGTTAGAAGGCATTTTTCTTGCTGTAAATGTTTCTCAATTGTGGAAATATCTGGAACTAAAATAAGTTTACACATGACTGATATTTATGAGGTAGTCTTAGTGTATTGGAAATTGAATTTCAAGAACCCAGACTTTCATGTTTTTAAAAGTTTTTCTGTAGAACAGAAGATTTGCTTACTGAAATAATTCTCAAGTAACAGCTGTTTAGGAGCCCAGGATCTAAGCCCATTCCTAGAGGACAGATATCGGCATCTTGGAAACCAGAAAAAGTAAAGACTTTCTACAGAAAGTCAAAACAGAAGCCAGCAAAAAGGATAATATGCCATAGCATCAACCCAAGGAGAGCTTTTGGAAAACACAACACTTCAATCAGCTGTTACAAGCCAGTCATAAGTGTTTCATATTCAGCTTCCTTCTTGATGCTTTTTAATATTGATGATCAACATTACAAGAGACAAAAACTGGTAATACAAAAACTACCTATGAATAGCATAACTTAAATTCCCTCTAATAAAAAACTTAGTCCATATCGTAAACTTCCTAGGTATATAAAAATGTCAAATCTATCATCTAGAGGCCAAGAATAGTGAGGGTAGGAACAGAGTGTCATTCAAAAGTACAGTGAAGTATGGTCCAAATTCTGATGTTTGGAGAGTTTAAAAGGCTCAGATATCAGACTAGGTCACATAGACAATAAATTTGGGAAGCAGGCAGGCATAATTGTATTATCAACATCAGCAGTGCATTTTTAAGTAGAAAATAATGGCTGCGCAACAGATCATTACTCAACCCCAAATGCATGAAAGGTGAAATGCAAATATATAAAGATTTATCATGTTCCAACTATTTTTTCACATAAATGTATACTCTTCTGTTTTTAAAGTATGGCTACAGAGTAGGTAGAAATGTACACCTTCATTGACTATACTTTTAGAAGCATGAAACAGGTGTAGATGTATGTAGTGGAAAACTCACACATTCAGAGAGTTTCCACAAAAAATATGCTAAACTACCATATCAGAATGAGCTGGAAGACTTGAAAAGAGAAATGTAAACTGCAGGTCTGTGTCTACACAAGTTAATTTAGGAAGCATTATTGGACTTTCCTCACACTTGGAGTATTTATACAAAATGAGCAAATGAATTAAATGATTTTTCTCTCCTGAATCTTCACTAATAAGTCAGCTCATCTGTGTGACAGATATTGGTAGATGCATGCTTTTGTCTTGCCACAGTATACATAGGATGTGAAAACATCAGACTCCACAACACTTCCACTTGCAACTCTCATGACCTCATTTTCAAAAAGGTGAAAAACTACAGTTGTTATATAATTTAAAAGCCTAATGCACAAGGTATATTCACCCCCTTTAAAATTCTGATTATCAAATTAGCCAAAGGAAAAAAAAAAAAGAATTAGAGAGAAGTGACAGAACAAATTCAAGTGACTGGAAACACCTGTCTGAAGATGGGTCCAGAGGAAGGCCACAAAAATGATCAGAGGGCTGGAGCACCTCTCCTATGAAGACAAGGCTGAGAGAGTTGGGCTTGCTCAGCCTAGAGAACATAAATCTCCGGGGAGGCCTTACTGCTGCCCTTAAAAGGGGTTTATAAGAAAGAGACACATTTTAGCAGGGTCTGTTGCAATAGGAGAAGGGGTAATAGTTTTAAATTAAAAGGGAAGCAATTCAGACTAGATATAAGGAATAATTTTCTTACAATAAGGATGGTGAAACACTGCACAGGTTGCCCAGAGAACTCATAGATGCTCCATCCCTGGAAACATTTAAGGTCAAGCTGGATATGGTCTTGAACAACCTGATCTAGTTGCCGATGTCCCTTCTTATTGTAGGGGGGTTGCAATAGATCTTTTCCAACCCAAACTATTTTGTGATTCTATGAATCTAAGATAGAAATAATTGAAAATTATAATAAATATTTTAGTATTTCAGCATTTATATATAGAAATTAAATTATAACCTTCTTTGAAATAAAACCAATATTTTATTTGATTCTTCCAAATAGCCATATATGTAAGTATGAATTCTTAAAATGATATTTGTGCCTCTTGTCAGTCTTAGTGTTGAGAAAGGTAGGTATATATATATATAGGTAGGTATACATATATATATAGGTAGGTGTATATATATATATATTATACACACACACCAAGATACCTAATTGCACTTACATATTTATTATCAGGGTACTCTTCTATTTAGGTAAAATCAATGTTTTGCAGCAAGACATCAAAGATGTAACATTGATGTCCAATGATAAAATACTGGTTAGGAGTCTCATTCACTGGTCAGAAAAACAAAGGCAAAGTATTTACACCACTTACCACATCTCATATTTATTTTGTATGAACTAATATTTGTGAAGCAGAGGACCACTCACTATTTGTGCAATACTTAACACGTACTTAAAAACTGACAGAGTGATTATATACTCCTCAATCCTCCTTCATTTGAAATGAAACATCACTGATTTTTGTTTGCCTAGACTGGCTGTGCAGCAAATGATTCATCTTTGCATCAGATAGCTGATACAAATTACCACATATCACTGGATACAGAGTTTCAGCACTTTGACTAAATATTCTGCATCTCAACAGAAACAGAAATGTGAAGTGGCTAAGGCACTTCAGAGTGTATGTCATCTATTTACTTGTACTGGATGCGCTAATCCGGAAAATGATTGCCCATGAGTAGACGAGCTCAAAAATACAGGAAAAAGCTGACCTTTAGTTGACACCCAACTCTTAACAATGCCATTGAGGGCATTTGCAATGATTCACAAAAAGAGAACACCCGGATGGAGTAACACCTGAGCTCAGGAAAAAACACCTTTTACTATTGCTGAAACATATATCTTCTTTTCTTGGCCAAAAAAAAAAAAAAATAAAAATAAATATAAATACATACATACACCTCTCACCCAGATTCCCCAACTTAACACCTTCCTTAAATGTAAAATAGCTCCAAAAAGGAGAATAGGTGGAGTTGTTTTCATCTTCTCCTCAAATCCTAGCTAGGTAGGGTGTCACTTTCACACCATTTTCCTATTATTAAGTATGATAAAAATAACAGTGAAGACCAATATAAATGCATATCATAGAATCATAGATATAGAGGGATTTTTACAACTGGAAAAAATCATGTGACTTCTATTAATCTCTGTAACTGCCTTAAGGCTTATTTCATGTTAAGCTCCATGCTCTAATATTCCCTTATATCTTTAAATCTTGCAGAGCATGTATATCATGCACTTTTATGTTCTACTTTCCTCATTCATATGAACATATGCTTCTTTAAATTTTGGAAGTTCTTCAAATGGGATCATTTGAAAAAGACTTACAGTTAATGACTGTAACCTTCAAAAACAAAATACACTGCCTCTTCAAAGTTTGGAACACTTTTTCTAATGCTGAAAACCACTTCTGTTAGCCAGACCAGTTGTTCAAATAGATAATTATATTTTAATTAGAAAAATAAATTCTCTAAAACTCCACACACGTGTCTGGAACATAAAAAGATATCCTTATTCTCAACAGAAATTCTTCTACATGTATAAAAAGCAGCATCTTAGAGCACCCTTTTTCTTGACCTTTAACATTTATTCTTTTCAGTATATTGCCATCAACCTTGAGAAAAAGTAACACTGACAACAGCTCAAACAAATTTTGAGAGACTTTTAGCCAGTGACAATCTTTATAAAATAAGCATCTGCAGTGTGCAGGTACAAATGAAATTTTCAGATAAATTAAAAAAGATTAATGGATGAAACAAGGGTGAGAAATGCTTTCTAAGTTGCATTCAAATGTGTCTGGATAAACAGACAGTTACAACTACCAGTTGCAACTAGAATAAGTAGGAGGTCTTATCAGTAGTTGTACCTCCTCTAGCTGTAAAAAATATCTAGGTCCAAGTTAAGAAATAGTTCTAGTATTATTGAGACCCACCAAACTCTTGCAATGTATGTGTATCTATAGTACACAATTACAGTGATGTGAAAGTATAGTTTTGCTATATACTTTATACTATATATATATTATATACATACTATATAAATACTATATGTATATACTATATCCTTTTGCTATACACTTTAATGAAACATTCTCTTTCATCCAGTTTCTCGCACCTTTCATATCAAACTGGGGCAAGAGAACTGCATTTGGCCTGAAATAATTGTCATGGGAGTTTTATTTCCATTTTTACTGGTGATGGTTGAGGATCAAGACCTAGCATAGCCTTTAGCTTGAAAACTGGAAGCATAACACTTGCTGCAAGGAGCAGCAATTTTCCCTTGACATAGAAAAAAAAATAAAAATAATCAAGATAGACATGTTAGCCAATACCTCTGTTTCAACAAATCTAGGGAAAAGGACGCTCCCCCCAGATTTGTAATTAGCAAAACATTTTGTCAGTCTGCTTAGAATACACTTAAGGACTAGTGATCGAAAAAAATAAAGAAAAAAAAGTCTATAAGATTAGTGAGAAACAAAGAGAAGGCTGTACCTCTCATCTGATGCTTGACCACTGATTTTGAAATCACTGGCCCCTAACAAGTTCTTTTCTATCAATTGCAGTGGACTAGTGGCAAAAATGTACTACAGATCTCATCACTTTAGGAATGTTTGCAAGCCCAGATAATCCTCTGCATTTTTGTTCCTGAAGACTAAAGCACATTCCCATTTATAAGGGAACTACAAAGCAGTGACTTACTCTCCCTCCCACCACTACTTCTCAAATGGTCTGCTAGTTATCTAATCTTCCTCTTCAGGGAGTACTTTTTGGGGGGAAATTCTTCAAAGTACAAAAGGCAATATATAAGTGAAAGAGCAGAGGCTTTAAGCTCTGAATAAAAATTAGATGAAAAGAGAAAAGAGGAAAGAGAAAAGAAAGAGGAAAGAGGAAAGAGGAAAGAGGAAAGAGGAAAGAGGAAAGAGGAAAGAGGAAAGAGGAAAGAGGAAAGAGGAAAGAGGAAAGAGGAAAGAGGAAAGAGGAAAGAGGAAAGAGGAAAGAGGAAAGAGGAAAGAGGAAAGGTCATTCAGCAGCATGATGATCACATTTACAAATCTGTGCAATTATTTTCTCAGTAGATGTTAATCTTTCTGTGTGCAAGTTTGCTTGGAAACTTTTCCCTTGCACTCTAGATGACCTACAACAGTCTGTGGGTAGAATAAATCCAAGCAGAGTCCATCTGTCCTCATTTTCCTACATGCTTCTACCAGGAGATATAAAAATGTCTAATATAGTTTCAAATATACATCTCAAAACTGAAGTTGCTTCACATGCAGCATTGCACAGAGTCACCATTATCTGAATTCCTGGAAAAACACACTGAGTGTTAGTCTTGGGGTCAAGTGGCTGTAAACAGCAAGTTCTTGTAGTAAAGCTTTTCTGCAAGCCTTTCATTCATTCCTGTTTCTGTCATAGAGCACATGCTTTGAATCATCACTTCAAAGAATGTAATCTTTCCCTCATTTTTGCCTTTCAAAGCCAGAGCCTGGAAACCATGGGGAAGAAGGAATACATTTCCTTCTTTTTTATTTCCCAGTAAACTGGAACACAGGGATTGTTGCCACTACTCAGGATCAGGTAGAGAATGCATTTGAAGTGTTCCACCCTTCATGAAGTACTTCTGATATGGGGCCATTTATATTCTTAAATCAGTGGAAAGGTAATCACTGTGCTCCTCAGCACTCTGCAATGGGTTTTAAAGAGAGAGGTATAAATTTGAACTGACTCACACAAACAAGTTACTGGAATCTATGTCATTTATGTTGGGACCTAGAGTGGGACACTACTGGGCAAAAAGGAGAGCCTGTTCCCATCACCTTTGTGGAGGTAATTCTTCCTGTCAATATCACGCTGTATAAATCCATCCATCTGCCTGTCTGATCTTCTTCACTTCTTTATGTAATTTACTAGCACTAATTATTACATTAAAAAAAAAATCAACAGGAGAGTAGTTTTTTGATAGTCCGTACAAGTCTATTCTTCAGGAAACTTAACATATTTTCCAGAATATTTTTCTGAAAACTGTTCTTCCTTCATCAGAAACATTTGACTTTTCTATATTCACTCTCTATTTCTATATTCAATAGATATGGGATAAAATGAAAACAGACCATGCATATGAATTATTATTATATTACTACATTATTTTAACATAGTAACCTTTTTCTAAAGCATTCAAAACTGCTGGTTTTTTAAGTAAAGCTAAAGCCCCAGTGTATACCAACAAATATAAATAAATTCATAGCTGTAAATATAAAAAAAACACAAATGTAAAAGGCTACATAAGATAAAACATATCCGAAAAAGAACACAGGTGGTAGGAAGATCACAGTAACAAACATTTAGCTATAGTATATACACTTTGCTATCAATTTAGCTTATCAGGTGGGAGCTGTATACACACAGCAAAAGGAAAAAGAAGGATAATAATCAGTACAAGATTGCCACAGATGAAGCTGCCAACTTGAAAATCAAACTAGACACACATTGTTCATATAAGTATTATTGCATCATTAAAAAGTAGTTTGCTGAAATCCATGGGAACATATTGATAAGTATGAACCTAGTGAAAACCAAGCAGGAAAAACAAACCTTCCCAATCTCTGAAATTTCCCAGCAACCCCCATTATTTCTGACATAAATTTATCAGGTCATATTCACAAATCCAGGTTCCATTTCATTCAGTGTAGTTAGTGACATCTCTATATGGTGCATGACTTATACAATCCCTATGTCCTACATGAAAAGGCCTTTTTCTTAAAAGCCTGTGTTATTGTATTGCATTCTGTAAAAATAAAATAATACTGACAGCCAGGCAAAGGTACTTAAATATTCCCAAGTCTAAGTCATGGAAGTTACAGAATGACTGCCTCCTCAAAATCATCCAAGCCTGTCAGCCAAGTCATTTGTCACTACTATTTTACTACTATTATGAAATAGCAGGACCTCAGAGTACAGCATCCTTACTCAACTGAGAACAGATGAAGAACGTACAATTTGTTTGAGAGCAAGCGAAACTGCCTGACATAAATATTAGTAATATTCAAACCACAACCATGAGAAGCCAGTGAAGAAAATACTTTACTACGTGAAGGTCAGCAAGGCCAAAGGACTTCCATGACAAATAATTTCACAGCATAATAAATTGTTGAGGTAGACATAACAGAATAAAACCACTTACATACCCTTTTGTTTAACCTTTCCAAGCACTTTAGAAATCCCTCCAATTATTCCCATCTGAAAGAGATTTTAGAAAAGACTTGCCAAATTCTTCAGTAATTCCAGACATTGAGACCTCTAGATATTTAAAGTGATTAGTAATAGTCAATAGAGATTTTAGTTATTTTATTCAATTCTGCAGCCAGAATTTTATTGACTTCACTGTCTCACTCAGATGAATGAAGTACTACCTACTGGTAAAGTATCCTTTTTTTGTTACAAACAATGGATTAACAGTGCAAAAATTATTATGGTGTTTCTCTCTGTTGCCCCTGTTCAGAAAATGCCTTTCACAATAGCTTCCTAGCAGATACTTTCTTGGATATTGATGTTAGCTATAACAAATAACCTATAATCTGTGTCATTCTTTCCCCAGTGTTTTCAGAAATATTTCCTAGATACTGCTGTAGAAAAGACAGAACATACTCACTAGCAATCTCCTAAATATTTAAGCAATTCCTCTTTCCCACCTTTTCTTAAGCCCCTATTTTATCAATGGATAAAAAATTGCAACCTGCTCATCTGAACAGTTTTTTCTTTTCTGTCTCAGTTGATTTACAGCTGGTTTTCGCTTTCTCAGCATTAGTCATCTATGGCTTTACTCACAAGTAAAACAGTTGCTCTTTAATATTTCTAGACTTTAAAAATACAGCCGCAATCAAGCTAGTCCTTTGGAATAGTAGTAAATAACCATCAGGGAAGGAACTTCTTATGCACTGAGTTATTTGAAGGAATTGGAAACTAAAACACTCTTGACTGACAGTAGTGCTCTTATAATCAGTGAAAGGACTCATGAGAATACATTAGAAATCTCTTCAGAGTACCAAGCAAAAGCATCAAGAACTCCTGCACAGAAGCACAGGTATAAGCACAAGGAAATTTATTTCAGTGAAAAAACTGGTGTTCCTTTAAAATACTAAGCCCTTGAAAGCAGATGGGAAATTAACATTTAAATGATAGTCACGTAAAATACATTCCTATAAAGCTGAAGATAGAAGTATATTATTTCCTTAGGTTGCAAAAAACTAGCCATCTAGACAACAAACAATATTTAAAAAAGTAACCTTAAACAGTAATGATCTGGGTCCAGCTGTATTAAAATTAAAGCTCCAAGATTAAATAAGCATACAATGCCATAGAAATAGACTTAGGAAAAATTAATTACACTAAAACTGTATGGAAAAATCCAATACCACTACACACTTGTGCTGCATCACATATTCAAATACCTTTGATGACACAAAGAAAAAATGGGCTGTAGTTAAGATCAAATCACAACTGAAAACTAGAAGGGAATTAGAAAAGGCTACTGCAAATAATAAATAAAGAAAGACATATCAAAACACAGAAGTAACACTTACCTAAAGTAAACTTAAAAGAGTCTCCTGCCATGAACAAAACAAAACAAACAAAAAAAAACAAAAACAAACAAACAAAAAAACATCAAAGACCTACACGAAAATAAATACAGGAATCTTATAGAACATAGAACTTTGGCAAAAATAAGCTACTGGCTGGTGTCAACAGAACTAAGGCAACTTTTCTCAGCAGAATATCTGCTCTTGCATTCTTACACCTCTAACACGTACATGGTTTTGTTTTCCACAGACTTGTATTTTTAACTCAGGACTTTTTTTAACATTTCAGCGTCTTCTAACATTTCAGCTATGAACAATAACATTAATACTCAGACTGAGAAGCGCTTTTCTTGAGTATTTTCACCTCCTTATAGAAAGAATAAGTTATTTGGTAATTCTCTTAGTTGGTGGTGACAGAAAACTTACTTGATTAGAAGTCAGTAAGATTCCAGGTTCAAATTGTGATTGAAATTCTTTCCTACTAATGGTTGCATTATCAAACAGAACAATTTATTATAACTTATACTCACCTTTTTCTCAGGAGAAGAGTCTCAAGCCTATTATTACAATAGCACAGCTAGGACTGATTCCTTATAGGTCAGGTGACTGCTCACTCTGCTCTTATACCGGTATTCTTAAATGGTTCAAGAGAGACTTGCTGATGATTAGACTCAGTCCCTCTCAAATTTAGTTTCGGATTTTAAAGACCAAAAAGATGAGACAGATATGTTCATTACCTTTTATAGTAATATTGAAGAAGACATTGTACTTCACATTAGAAAATACTCTTCTAGGCAGGAATTTCTTCTAGAAAATCAATATTAATAGGGAAAAATTGTGTAAGTCACAGACTACTAGTAAAAACCAGGGAAATCAGGCTGTTTTCCATTCATGCATTCATTCATTCATTCAGTCCCCATATCACTTATCTGCATCATAAAACTTTGTTGACTTTAAATATAAATGAGTTATGCCTTTTTTGTTTGGTTGGATTTTAAACTGAATGCATAATATTGAAAAATAAATGTTAAGGGAGAAAAACAATTGTCCAATGGAAATAAAAGAGAGGAAATACACTTCAAGCTAAATTATAACAGGATAAAATCTGTGCTCTCATAAACATCCCATAGACTCCCTGCAGAAATACATTTCTGGTAATGGTCCATCAGATGCTGATGTGCATGAGGAATTCCTACTGGATATAATGATTCTTACATGAAAACAACTTGCCTCTCTGAAAAAAAAAAAAAAACAGCCAAGAAAAAATCAAACAACAACTCAAGATGCAATGCTTAAACACAGAAAAAAGAAAAGCTATGAATATTGGGTCAACATTTCAAACGGGTCTTTAGCAAGTGCCTAAGAAATGAAGCAGACTGAGCAAATAAAAATGTACACAAACACCATTAAGTTGACTTGAACTCAATCTGCAGAAAGAATGTTACTCTCATGGTTCTGACAGGTTATGAGCAAACACATAGGGCTGTATCCAGTCCACCTTACAAGCCTCATTAACAGGTTTCAGATGCTTCTCAGTTGAACCACGTCTCTGCTTTCAACAATGCCTGAATATATAATCTATTAGAAATAACTCAGTTCCTTTTAGAAGGAGTTGATAAAAACATTTTCTTCACTAGTGGAAATGTAAGTTAGGTGTAGCCATACTGGAACTTAAAGCACAGCCATATACAGAGAAATCATTTGACTTGTTCAATATATTCAGTATCTCTCTAAGGCATTTTGTGCATTTTTTAACAAGGGCTGAGTGCTCTAATTTAATTCAGAGTATTTTTAATACATATTTGGCATCAAAGGTGTCCTTTTGAAACAGTGATTTATAAACTATAATTAATTTGCCCATTCAGAAAAATTCTAATGACAGGTGTTCATTCTCATTTCTGTATTTTTTTCTGGTGCTTTGTGCATCTATCCAGTAGGTCATTTAAATTCATGAAGACATTGGAATGTATTCATCTCATACATGGCAAACAGGTCATAGGCCAGGCACCACAACTCCAAAACACCCGAGCACGGTCTGTAGCTGCGTATCAGCACTGAGCACTTAACTTCTTCCCCTACATTTTTTACTTGGCACACAGACAGCCTCCAAAATCAAAAAGTTGACTTTCCAGTTTGATTTTTGTGGAGTTGGATGGTACATCATGATTATGTAATTACCAAGATTTGACAGACGAACACCATCACCAAACATTTTACTCCATTTGAGCATACCTTCTTTGGAAGGAACAAGCTGAAACAATATGCTGAGAGTTCTCCTTATGAAATGAGCACACATCCTGTTGTGACTGCAAATCTGATCAGAGGCACGGGACCAGAGCAACACACATCTACTGCTCCTGAAGATAACTCTCTTGTTGCTCTCTCAGGCATTTTCCAGGGCTGACTCCACAGTGCACTAACTCCTCCATCACTGGTTCTGTTATACGATAACAAGTTCTTTAATTTTCACCTGGTAACCTCAGGTGTCTTGATGACATGTTAAGTTTACCTTCCTGTTAACCTCAGGTGTCTTGATGACATGTTAAGCTTACCTTCCACATTCCCCTAAAAAACTAGTCTTCTGCCTTCCTGAAGAAAAACTAAACTTCCAGGCCTCATTGCATCTTTAGTTCTCTTTAGAAGACTCCCAGGGCAAAAGTAATATTGAATGCTGTGTTTTCTGGAGGAGATGGTAAAAAATAACATTACAGAATTCAGGAAACAGTGTATTCATACCCACACAAAAGATTCCCTTTTTTATATATCTTTTTATTAATTGCATTTTCATTTAGTCAGTTCACACTTTTTGCTTGCAGAAGCAGGGATTACCTTTCAGATGTTAGCTAGCCTGACCAAACTTAGGTGGCTGTGAGTTCCCAGAAGCTGCTTTTGACAACATTTTGACAGTTGGAGCCCTCAGAACCACCACACAGCCCTTAATTTTAATCATATTTAATTATTTGGTCTCTCTGAGCAAAACACATATCTTTCAATACTTTGGAAAGGGAAGGGGAAGTGGGATCATAAAAGCATGGTTAAAAAAATGGATTAGCCATCTCACAAAAGACACCTTGTAAAGCATCAGAGAGTAGGCTGGAGGAGGGCAGGATAAAGCAGTCTGGAGAGCAAAAAATAAATGTTTAAAGTGTCATGGTTTAAGCCCAGCCAGCAACCCAGAACTACGCAGCCACTCGCTCACTCTCCCCTATTTGTTTCCCCCGCTCCCAGAGGGATGAGGAGGAGCATGGAAAGAATGCAATTCCCACGGGTTGAGATAAGAACAGTCCAGTAACTAAGGTATAACACAAAACCACTACTGCTACCACCAATGATAATAATGATAAAGGAAATAACAGGGGGAAGAGAATACAACCACTCACCACCCTCTGACCAATACCCAGCCCAACCTGAGCAGTGATCTAACTCTTCCAGGTAACTCCCTCCAGTTTATATACTGGGCATGATGTGCTGTGGTATGGAATACCCCTTTGGCTAGTTTGGGTCAGGTGTCCTGTCTCTGCTTCTTCCTGGCTTCCCCTCCTCCCTGGCAGAGCATGAGACTCAGAAAGTCCTTGCTCAGAGCAAACATTACTTAGAAACAACTAAAAACATCGGTGTTATCAGCATTGTTCTCAGACTAAAGTAGGTAACACAGCACAGCACCAGCTACTAAGAAGGAGAAAAATGACTGCTACTGCTGAACCCAGGGCATAAAGAAAGACAGTCAGAAGGAAATTTTTATTTGTCTTAGTTTGTCCAAAATTACACCAGGAATAAATAATGCAAATTCAAGCATACTTTTACTGTATCTGCTGCAGCAAAGCTGGATAGCCTTTCTTCCATGTGTGCTACTATGTTTACATAATCAATTCTAACTCATTTAATTATGTGAAATACAAACATTTCTTTATTAACTAATTTTGCAAAATATTCTGCCTAATTAATCTCTCCCCATCACCACGTTTTACTTTTTCTGGTTTTACCCACAAGGTTTCACAGCTAACATTACAAGGGGAGAGAACACAATTGCTCACCACCCGCTGATACGCAGGCCTTACCCAAGCAGCTATCTGGGCCTTCTGGGTAACTCCCTCCAGTTTACTGGGCATGACATGCTGTGGTACAAAATACATCTTTGGCTAGTTTGGGTCAGGTGTCCTAATCCTGCTTCCTCTTGGCTTCTTGTGTCTGTCCTCACTGTCAGAGCTTGGGACTGAAAAGTCCTTGATCAGAGTAAACATTACTTAGCAACAACTAAAAACATTGGTGTTATCAACGTTGTTCCCAGACTGAAAGTCTAAAACACAGCACTGCACCAGCTACTAAGAAGGAGAAAAATGACTGCTACTGCTGAACCCAGGACACTGGTTTATTCTATAAAACTGTGAGTGGCTGTTGTAGACTGAGATCAAAGTCTGTCAGGCTGGGAGTCATGAGCAGAAGCCTCGTCACTGCGCCTCCAGGACAGGTGCAACAGGGCAGCTGCATAAGGAGTACACCTCCAAAACAAAGCCTCAGTTTCCAGCAGCCTGTAGCCTGGTGGCCTTTTCTTCTCCCATGAAGTTGACCTCTTGCTCCATGAATGCCTGTAAAAACCTAGTATCTCTGGTGCTCTCTACCAAGGATTTCCAAAACATGTCTGTGCCTTGTGTAAAGAACACCTATTTGGGGAGGATGGGGGTTGGAGAGGGCCATGAGATACAGGCAGCACATTTGTTATTTCATTTTTCCAAATAGCTTGTGCGTTTGTAGGTTCCTCCTAGCAAACCCTTCCCAACTTAGTCATCTTTTCTTCACACTGAAGAGACTGTAGCTATTTAGCAACTCCTTGGGCAAATATCGTGATTATCTATGCTGCCCTTTCTAGCTTAGTCCTTTTGGACACAAGTTCAGAATTACAAGCAGCATCAAATATTGCTGCCCCAAGAATTTTCACAGAGGCATAATGCCTTGTTCTATTTTTGTTCACTCTTTCATTTTTTTAATCATCTCTAACATTCATTTGTACTGAGTACTGATATTTTCAGAGAACAGCCTATGACAGCCTCAAGATCTGGATGGCAATAGCTAGATCAGTTTTTCCCACAATTTTATGAAAGTAGGGTTTTTATACTCCTCACCCTGTACATTACTGACCTCAGATAACTGCAACAGAAAGTCTATTATTCATAAGATTACAGCTATCCCTACTCTCTTCCCAGAAGCTGAATATTCAACTGTCATACGTTGCAATCTGTCTTTATGCCGACTCACATAAATTGACTGAAAAATAATGAAGCATCAGGCTTCATATCTGTTTCTAATAGATATTATAATTTACCAAAGTATTTTATTATATGGTATTAATGCAGAAGTTAATATTATAGGTGGAATATGAGGCTGCTGCCTCACAATATCAGGAGGCCTCATATGGAATAACTCAGAAAATCTAACATAGTTTTTCCTGGAAGAATTATCCACACACTGAGAACGTCATCATCTCCTTAATACAGTTGATACTATTAAGTTACAGGAACCTTGCAGCAGCTCACTTAGGACCAGTTTCCCAAAATTAAGTAATGTCAAGCAAACCTGTATCTTCCTTTTTCTTGCTTGCTTCATGTTATCCCTTCCATACTCCCTTTTATGAAAACCGTGTATTTTTACATAAGAATATATTTAAACACGAGAAACATCACCATTGATTTATTTATAAGAATTTAAAAAAAACCCACATACATGCAGCAGTTACATACTGTATTATAAAACCACAAGATGAAAAATAAACACATTTGCTAACAAACTAAACGTCATTATCTTTGTCTTTTTAATATGTAAGGGCAGACTCTCTGAAGGAAGCAGCCTCTACATTTGGAGTCAAAGATGAAAGCCACCAGGGCCCTATTCACTTTTGTCAGTGGCTTCTTCACTCTTTCTTGGGGCACTTCCAAGCCAGCTTTTGAAATGTTATTTTTTTCCTATTGTCATGGTTTAACCCCAGCCAGACAGCTTGTTCACCCACTCCCCCCCTCTTCTTGCCCTCCCCCTACTCCTGGAGGGACAGAAGAGGAGAATCAGAAAGAATGCAACTGCCACAGGTTGAGATAAGAACAGTCCAGTAACTAAGGTATAACACAAATCACTACTGCTACCACCAGTAATAATAATGATAAAGGAAATAACAAGGGAAGAGAATACAACACCCCATCACCAGGTGACAGATAACTTGTCCCCCAGCCCGACCAAGCACCGACCGATACCTCCTCCAACCCTGCAGTCCACTTAGCCCTTCCGGGGGACTCTCTGTAACCTCCTGGGCATGACGTGCTGTAGTATGGAATACCTCTTTGGTCAGTTTGGGTCAGGTGTCCTGTCTCTGCTTCCTCCCGGCTTCCCCTCCTCCCTGGCAGAGCATGAGGCTCACAAAGTCCTTGGCCAAACCAAAACATCATTATCAGCTCTGTTCCCAGGCCGAAAGTCAAAAGACAGCACTGCATCAGCTACCAAGAAAGAGAAAAATGACTGCTACTGCTAAACCCAGGACACCTATAAAACATAGGTCTAGTTACCCAAAGTTAAGGGAAGCAATGGCCTTTAGGCTGGCTCACCCTTACACTTCCTATTTTAATTGGCTACCAATGGTATTACACTTCTGTTTCAGTGCTAGGAGACAATGACCTGTCATCACTAACAACATTATTTTGAAAAAAAAAAAACGTGAAATGCCCAGATTTTCTGTTTGTTTGTTTGTTTGTTTGTTTGGCATTTTGGGGGTTTGTTTTGTACTTTTTACAATGTAGGGATTCAAAAGCTTACTTAGGGTGCATACTTCAGGCAGTAAAATACTTTAATCAAAAACCAAACTCCTCTTGCTACTATTTGCTTTACAGCCATCAGAAATACAGACAAGGTTGCCTACAAAAATATCATCTCTCATGTATTTGTTACTTATATCCTAATGAGCCACTAGGAAATTAAAGTGTGTAACAGAATAAAGGGCAGTTGTCAGTAGCATGTTTCTCTTTCTAACATGTGCTCCTTCAAAAGCTCAAAAGGTAACTCACTTTGCAAATGTGGTGTGGAAAACATGCTCTATGGAAGGTGACATCCCTCAAGAATCAGAACAAGGAGACATGAAAGGTGTTCATGTGCCAAAGTGCTCTTCAACTGAAAGGCATTAAATTGAGAAAACTGAAGAAGAAAATAAATATCAGGGAATAACATAAAAAGATGCAAAGGAAAAAAGAAATGTGTACAAAGGTAATCAGAAAAACATGTTTAGTCTGTGAATGGAATATGCGGCTTATTTTGAACTGTGATTTTTGCATTAGAAAGATCATTCCAACATCACTAACAGATATATGCTTACTTAGGCTACTGCTGTAAGCAAATATATCTGTACAGTGAGTTGGAGGTTATATCTAAGAGGGTAAGGAATGCAGCCAGACCTCACTAAAGACAGATGTATTTTGTGTACTGCAGTTCTGAGCAAAGCATAAACTTCTAACACTGCCAACATTTGTAAGATTTTAAAAGCCACCAACTCTGCTCATAAAATGTCTGCAGAAGCCAGCTGCACATGGACAATGCCAAAGAGTAAGGAGAAAACAAACTAATCATTTTTTCATTTTAAATCTGACAGGCTCAAAGACAGCTGAACACCCACTTTTTGCTGGGAGAAAGACACGTAAAACTTCTGCAATGAGAGTAAAAGAGGAGCATGGAATGAATACAGAAGTCTACTAATGTGAATGGAAAGTGTACACATAGAGAAAGCAACCTCAGTGGGAAATGCCACAAGGCCATTAAAATAGACACCAACTTAGAGAAGCACTCTGGAACTCCATATCTGCTTCTGCTGCTCCTTTTGAAGTGTAAAGCAAATCTAGCTCACTCCCCTACCACAGAAGGGAGACAGCCTCCCTATATGAAGAGCAGCTTTCCTGCATGGATAGCACAGGAGTACCTGTACAACAGGAAGTATTCAAGAGAAGGGGGAGTGAAAAGATCTTCTTAAATATTCCTCACTCGCCAAGGACATACCCATACGGAATATCCTTCATATCTAGTTGCCTGGCCTCAAGGTAGGTGTTAGGTTCTGGATTTGTTGAAAGGCTTGTGACTTAAAAACATAATCAAACAATAACAGATGTTAAGCAGTTGTAGCTGAAGCAGTATATATTCTTTTGGATTTGCCTACAAGAAGAATGTAGGTAATGTACAGAAAAGTAATAGTTTAAGTCTTGCCATGATGATTAATGGGTTAATCTCAATTTCCCCCATGCTCAACTGGGTGTTTTAGTCTTTGGGCTAGTTAGCTATGCCACAGTCCTCCTGTGAATACAATTTCAACTCCATTGAACAGTTGTGTCTGGAAAAAGAAAAAAATTAGGAATAAAGCATTTATTTAAAAAAATAGTAAATAAAAATCTCTAATGCAAACACACAGCTTTACTTAATAGCAAAAAAAGAGAGTCTATCATGGCTTCTCATTCTGTGGAAATTTGGTTCCATAGGACTGTGAGAGCTAAGCAATTACTTAAGTAAAATTATTTGGAGATAATTCTTTCTTTAAAAAAAGTATTTATAAAGCAATTAAAAGAAAAAAAAAAACACTTTATATATAGTTGCTATTATATATAGTCGCTATTCACAGAATCTTCCGTGGTATGTACTTAATACCTTCTAGAAACACCTTCCTACAAGTGCCTCAAGACTCATTTTGTGGAAAGTACAACAGCATTCCACTCTAAAATCACTTAAAGGTCTAGCTAGTGTTTTGCTGGGTAGGAGAAAGGGTATGGAAATGACTGCATAACTAGTGACAGGAAAAAGCAGGAAAAAGACACAAGAAAGATGTTTCTGACTCAGAAAATAGCTAAAGTGTTTTCTGATTCTTCATCAGCCAAACAGGTTACAAGTTCTAAATTAAGCATGCTGTACCAAATTAATGACGTTTGCTTTATGAGCATTTTGACTGATACAGATAAAAGTTACAGTAACAAAAAAAAAAACCCACGCTGATAACTAGGAAGGATACTACTAACTCTAAGAGAATTAGAAAGACTAAACTCCTTTCTCATCACAATTTTGGCATTTTCATTGTACAGAAAGAACAGGGATGAATGACAGAATACAGAAAAGCAATGTTCAAATTTTCAGAAACTGAACATATATGTAAAAATGCATTTTCCAGTTCAGAACCGTTGCTTTTTTTTTTGCCTTTTTTTTTTTTTTTTTAAGAATTGCAAGGGATGGAAACCCAGAGGACTGCACTATTTTCACATTGCCAAAACAATATATATGCTACCACATAGTCCTGGGTTCAGCAGTAGCAGTCATTTTTCTCCTTCTTAGTAGCTGGTACAGTGTTGTGTTTTTGACTTTCGGCCTGGAAACAGCACTGATAACACCGTGGCCGAATTGCCAGCTGGGTTTAAACCATGACAGTTCTTTTTGGCACCCAATGTGGGGCATGTAGGGTTGAGACAATGACAGATGCAACCAGAGTGTGTCTAATTGTATTTGTGATAAGTATTCATTGTCACTTGTCATAATGCTGACTTATTGGCTCTCAAAATTGTTCCTCTTGATCTCAGTTTCAGCATGTCATACCTTACTTACAGCCAGTATTT